>NC_054556.1:7563276-7593276 GCF_017654505.1 Polyodon spathula | reverse complement strand
GATTTTTTTATTGCACGTACTGTATAGTTGTTTTTAGGTCATTGTTTATTTGTGAACGCACTGAAACAGGATTTTTTTTTCTAGAATATGCTCATGAGCTAACCAAATCTGAATTTAATGCTGCGGAAATTTCATAGCACCTAAAGTAAGATTACATTTCCTCTGAACAGTCTAGAATCTTTTATTGTTGTGATGTTGACTTCAACAAACCAGTATTTGCTCATTTGTTTCCTGCATTGTACTTGCAAGCATAGGCAGTTAAGTTTACCTGCAAATAAAGCAAAACAAAACCAAAGAATCCCGCTTTAGACCTTTCAAAGCTCTCTTTATACTGTATGTCCTCCATGCTACTACTGAACATCACTGAGATATTAAGACCCCTTTTTTTGTAAAACCAAGAAAAATAAAAGCAACGATTTTTTTTTTTTTTTAATGTTTAAATAACTTTATTTGTCTGGGGTTTCAGAGAGGGTGTTCAGAACTCAAGGGAAGATATCCTTTCTATTTGCCATACAGAGTTAGTTGGTGATCATTAAAATTCAACTTTTATTTTTTTTTGTTCAGATACATGGCAATTTCTGACAGAGTGCAGATGGCACTGTTTCTGTCAGTGTGGAGTTAGCTGTGTTTTTTAAACTACTGTTTTTGTTATAGACCATGGCATTGTCCTGACACATGTACACCAAAGTGCTCCAATCTGCAACTCATTAGTGCACAGTGCTGGAGCCCATCCAGTGGTTAGAAAATGTCCTGAAGCCCAGAATAGCAGCAGTTGGTGCAAGCGGCACACTGTAGAAGTGACAATGAGGGGGCAGTCCAGCCTGCTTGGCACAGTGCTCAGACAGGAAAGCCAGCTGAGATAGCAAGACAATGAGGCTGCTGCAGTCTTTATGAGATGTGTGCTCAAGGTGTGGACTGCACTGGAATTAGGGCTGTAAATAAGTAGCATGATTTAAACAATCACACGGTTTTAATCTGCCCTCCACTGAGAGTCTGATTTACACATCCAATTTTAATTGTGTTAAAACTCAAACCAAATGCTTTCAATCTCTGTGAAAATTAATGTTGTGTTTCTTTTAAGAAAATAAATAAATGAAAACACAAAAATAGAAAGAGGCTTTTGCCTCTTGGATTGATAGCTATTCTTTACTTAATAAAGTATATGATGTTTAACTATTTTAAAACACTAGTAATTAAAAATATATATATATATATATATATATATATATATATATATATATATATATATATATATATATATATGCTGTGAATGTGTGCTGTTAATAACTGCCTTGCAAACAGGTATGATACGATAACACATTACAGTTAAGGTTGCTTTTGTTGCTTCAGGAGTGATACCACAAGTATTATCTGCATATCACAGACATAGTATGGTTGTCTAACTAAAGATCAGGACATTTTATACAGTTTGTTTTTCTTGTCATATTGTAAATAAATAAATAAATAGACAAAAAAAAACAAAAACATGTTTTCATCAGTTCAGCTTACCTGCTGTTTTTGGTTATTTAACCTTGTATTATATATTGGATATATATACTTTTGTCAAGCACGTAACATTAAGAATTTCATTCTTTGTTACACATTCAGAGAATGCCGTGTTTTGGTACACATCTGTTGCCCTGCTGTTTTCTTTTTCCTTGTAGTTTGCTGGGTGACAAATGTGTTGCAGACTAGTAGCATAACATGATAGCACCGTGCTATTAGATAAAGTTTTAAAAGATGCAATTTGCGGTCCAGTAGAGTTTGAAGTGTATGCCACTAAGTAAAAAGCATATAAAACCTATATCAACCTCTATTTACACAGTTCTGTAAAAGAGATGATTTGCTGATTTAAAGAACAGGTTTTTACATAGTTAACCGAATCAGTTGAGTAGTATTTTTCTATGTGTAATTTCGGTGGGGAATGTAACGTTTGTTTTAATTCACTTCATTCTGTAACCTATCAAGCCTGTCATCAAAACACAAAATTAAAGAACTCATTCAATTGAACTATTATTTTTCAGGCTTTGGCAACATTTCAAACAGGGTAATCAAGTAGTGCTGTGCATATTTAACAAATGCTAGGTACTGGTTAACAGCAGATGTTAATACAGAACCTAATTGGCAATGTTGGATTATGGTTTAGACTATGGCTGATTGCAAATCAGAACTGTCTAAAAGGAAGGAAAATGAAAAAGAACAGCCATGTATTAAAACAGTTTTAATGTGCTGGTGCTGCTATTACTTTATTACGATCGACTTTTGTATGTATGTTTCAAGTTGTGGCAATTATTCACCATTTTTGACCGTTTTTGTTTACTAATTAGTATTACATGATGTTGACAAAATTACACTATAGTATAGTCAATTGATATTCATATTGTAGACTGAAGCAAATGTAGTGCAAAGTTAACTTCCAGTGAAAATGCCATATTTAAAAATCGGTGAAAGCATTAATCTAATAACAGTGAAATCATGAAAGGCAGGGTGCTTTATTACCACACATTAGTACGCTATCTGTGGCACACAGCTTTATTTAAATTCCAAAATGATGTCATCATAGTATTGAAAGGATCTATCCTTGTTAAATAGGTATAGCAGCTTAAAAGAATGAAAGTGAGCAAAATCTCTTCAGTAGGTAATTTATTTAGTTGTATTTAACAGGGCTGTAAGCTTTGCAGAGTAAACGGCTTGTAACAGTGCATTATTCACATTTGTTTCCCCACGTTATTCAAATGTTCTAAGAATTTACTATCTAAATATAGCATGTTATGATATTCATAAAGAGAAGTTGAAAAATAAACTATGGAATTCCCCCACCTACAATTTTCTGGTTGCAAATAAAACTCGTGAAGATTGGTTTAGTGCTGGATTTAATGAATTTAAAAGTAAAAAGTATCCTGTTTTGACTAACTTGTAAAACCACAGAAGTCTTCATAAGAAGCAAACATAACACATTTCAAGATATGTTGGCATTTTTCAACAGGAAACTTTTGGTTAGTTAAATATTCTTCATGTTGCTTTACATGGTGATGCAAGAAGAGGAATACTTGCCCCGACAGTCACAGACGGGACACAGTGAAAAACCACATTTGATTTCAAGCATGAAAGAATGTTTGTAAAAACAAAAGGTTGGGATCGGTGGGGGGTAGCTTGCAGACAACAAGTTGCAGTATTTTCTTCTAGCTTGCATTTGATGGAATGTCGGGGTTTGTGGTTGAGAGATTGGAAGGTGGGTCATAGATGCCACCCCTCTAAATGTGGTTAAAAGCTACTGTTATGGAATCACTGAAGCAGATCCGCTGTGAAAAGATGTCTATTGTTCTGTGAGTTAGCCATCTGTGTAGAAGCCTGTGTTTATTGTTTGCTATAGAGTACACACCTGTTCCTAGCACTGTTTGACTTTTTGTTAAATTAGGGTTGTGTATACACTTGAATACCAAGTACTAGTGTGATGAACCGTGCATTTTCTTTTCATCTCCAAAGAACTTGGACATTCCTAAGATTGAGTTAGTTTCGTATACTAAATGTAGGTATGCAGCTTTGCCATAAACTGTGTTTAAAACATATAAAAAATGAATTGGTTATAAATCACAGGGTTTTTTTTTTTGTAAATACATGTAGCAAATACACACTTTGTATAGCAGTTTTGTTGAGGTGTTATAATCTGCAAATTAGCGAAACACTGTACAACATGATTTTGGAATTAAGAAAAAAATATTTAAAAAGCCAAAATGTATGCTACATAGGAGAGTACCGCTTGAAGAGAAAATAGATTCCTCTTGGATCTATAGCATCTATACAGAAATGCCAGAAAAAAAAAAAAAAAAAAAAAAAAAAAACTTGAACTTATGCCTGCTAAATATATCATGAAGCCTGAGGGACCATTGAAATGAGAACAGTGGCCCATTACTGCTAAGAAGGTGTTTTATTGAAAATATGCCAACATGCTCCCCATGAGACAGTGAGTTAAAGGAGGCAAGATGCCCAACAGTAATACATGTTGTTCTACTAGACAAGCAAAGATATATAGTTTGGCAGTGAAGCCTTTTTTTTGTGAGCAGCACTAAAAAGAGTATGCTCTATCTCAAGTAAAGGTGGCATATATTATATAACATGTTGTAATTACAGTAAACGTGACTTTTGCACCAAATATCTTCTAAAGGCTTCTACATTTTAGACAGTAAAAGGTACAGAATTTCAGTATTTATTGGAACAGCACATTTCATCTTTTCTAAAAACTTGTACAGTTCAATGAGCTAAAACAAAATAAAGAAAGCTGTTGAAGGTACTGTTTCGCTTCATAGAATATACTGTGTGTGTCATATATAAATATATATATATATATATATATATATAGAGAGAGAGAGAGAGAGAGAGAGAGAGAGAGAGAGAGAGAGAGAGAGATTTTTACAAAACAAAGGTATTTTTCGTATTCATAATAAGTTTCAGTCCTACAATATAGTAATTCATTCAATATATGTCACATTGCCTTATCAATTTGTATTCTTAACTCTAACCTTTTGTTATGCAGAATCCACCAGTAGAGGGCAGGGTGAGGTGTTTATAATATATATAGATATATATGATATATATATATATTACTCTATATCTATATATGAGAAGCAGATTCTAGAGGATACTCTTCCAACGTGATCTACATTGAAATTCAAATGTAAAGCAGTTTACGAAAACAAACAAAAAAAAGTAGTACTTTTTTTTATATATATTAATATTAAATCAAGATTTTAATTTAAATCCTGTTTTAAAAATTTCAGATTGCTTCCTGATAACCAAATTAGTTGTTTTCATTTTATTTGTTTATTAATTTATGCTAAAAGCCGCTAAACAGTCAATCCATCAATTCTTTCCTCAATCCAAAATTCAATTCTTAGTTTCCATTTTAATACACATACAAAATCATGTAATGTCACTGGAAAACAATGCATTTAACCCATGAACATATAACACAGGAATATTTGTAAACCATTTATTTTTCTAAAGAGAAATAAATGACAGTTTAATCCTCTCTGATCCTACATTAGATTTCCTCCAGACTTTGTTCCACAAACTTATAATAGTTTCTCTTGCAACACATCCCTTTAGCAGAACAATAGAAACAGATAAGAGTGATTCATTTTATTTTCCGTGGGTTAAACAGAGTATTTACTTATCTGTTGTTTTAATTAAGGGGATATTTTTTTCTCTGCCTCCCATTGTTTCAGTAGCACAGTCACAAGCTCTGTGGGTCAAAGGGTTAACTGCAATCAACTGTAGTTTCTTTCAAGGGCCCCACACAAAGGCATTATTTCACCTGCAGTCACTGGAAAGAGGAGGCCTATTGTGTGGGACATTTGAATTGATTATGTTTAGGAGCTCGTTGTGATTGGTGGAGAAGGGCGTGGTTGATTGGATAGTTTTGCATCTTGTCAGCCCGGGAGCACCCTTGCGCGTGCAATCTGTCTGTATCCTGAGGAAGCTAAAGACGCTACAGCAAGGCTTATTAGAGCTTCATGGCCCAGCAGTCTGTTTATGGTGCCAGCTAAATGGAGTTTGTCAGGTTTGTCAATATGATTGATTCTGCAGTTTTGGTACCTTTCTTGTATAAAACTTGACAATTTAATTTGTCCTGGAAAAGAAACAAGGCTATATATATCCTTTGTGTGGCATTTTATTGGTTAATTTTTATCAGTCGTTTAAAAGGTTAGTCAGGCAGAACAGTTTAAAAGGACAATTTAGCTCACTTTAGCCTTTTTCTTGACCTGTAAAACTGAGAAAAAATAAGTGTGTTGTTTACTTACCGGTGGGAATGTGTTTGTTGTTTTTTAAATAGATTTGTTTGATACTTTCTTTTTATTTTGTTTTTCATGATGTATTTTTATTGAGTTTGGAAGAAACTGTAATGTTCACAAAAAGGTTTTTGATTGATTATTTATTGAATTGGGTTAAATACACATGGTTTGTCCTGGGACAAGAAATACATGACAATTTAAGATTAAATTAGGAAATATAAAAAAATAAGATGTAATTTATTTGTCTAATGTTAGCTTTGTTGTGTCGCTCAGTTTTTTTAATTTATTTAAAATACTGAGGGGGAAAAATGTGTTTTTCCCTTCAACTATACAGATCTCATGGGCTGAGGCAGTGTTTACTCTGTTTAGATTGTTTTTCAGCACCAGCTGTCTATATTTGCTAGACTTTACTAAAATGGAGACAAATTAAATCATTCACGCCAAGTGTAAATGGCAGGAAGGTGATTTGTTGAATTTGTTTGCTAGTCAGTCTGTCATGTAAAATTAAGAGAGTGAGAGAGATGTTTTTGACAGAGAATGTGGTTACACCAGCAAAGGTATTGTTATTCAGTCTAAATGTAGGTATCTTAGATGTCAACACTGAATTATTTTAGATGCAAATATGAAGATTTTCCTGTTATGGGAAACCTCAGGAAATGGTTGTTAGGGGCTGGAACACTGTGCATGAACTTCCTTTTTGCCACTATGTTTAACCCTTAAAACAATCGCTTAGGTGCTAGTTGGCTTGTTGACATTTTAAAGACTTGAGGGCCTTTATGAAAAGACAGTTGTTTTAATTTAAAATACATTTGCTAATTGTTGACATTTTGTGAAAAAAAGGGTTCAATTTTAATTCTGAACATGCTTAAAACAGTTCTGGTTGTTGAATTTTTCAGAGTATATTATAAGGGGATTCCTTGGCGAATAGTACAGACACACACACACACACACACACACACACACACACACACGTCTTTGCAACGTTTAGAAAAATGCCAACCATATAAAAGTGCTTTAACAAACAACATCAGCTTTTAACCCAATATAACCTAAACAGAATCACTGTGTACTGCAGTACGCTACAGCTGGCTTTGACTTTAATGTGAGAGAGCTGAAGTGAGAACTGATTTGTCTGACAGTTTATAATCAAAGTTGATTTATTGTTCATTAGTAGTGCATTAGCCCTTTCAGGCAAGGCAGTTATTTGTGCAGTGGCCTGTCAAGAGAAGAGGCTGGTAGCACCTGTCGTTTCTAAACCATGACATAGGCAACCAGATATTACATTGATACTGAGGAATAGTACATCTGTAGGGTGCATGTGTTCCTGGAATATCTTTTACTAATTGTAGATGTTTTGCAGTAAACAAAATGTATGATTCAGTATTGCAATGGAAACCAGCCATTTTTTTTTCTGAAAAACTTGAATCATACCTAGCAAACAAGTGACAAAACTGCACATGTTTATTGCGCTCTCCTGTAGTTAAGTTTCCAAAGTGTAGGCCAGTACACAAGTTATCTGTCGATTTGTGGTATATGATACATTGAATTATCCAAACAGTGGCAACCACAGCCTTATGTAATGAGAAGGAAATAATTAAAAATGCAGATTAGGAACAAGACCTAATAGCATCTGTTTAACACATGTGAAAGGCTGATGAACACCACAATGTGCTATAAAATGAAAGAATGTAGTTCGGGTTACACTTTTATACATGTTTTGTATTTGATGGTTGACCCGAGACAGATCTACAGATTGTCAAAAGGCTATAGAAATACATTTATAATACAGGATTAGGCCAGATTAGTATACAAACAAACAGAAAAAGTTAAAACAAAATCAGGTTAACGTTTAAGCAGTCAGCATTTACCTGTCTGGAAATTATGGTATCAAATAACTTATCATAGCTTCATTCATTTATTTATTTATGTATGTATTTATTTGTTTATGTATTTAATTATTGTTTTTTATATCTGTTGATGTATTTACTGCAGTGTCTGCTGCTTTTATTAACTGAACCATTTCCCATACTGTAATTCAGTTCCATCAGATAGCTGCTTATTATTATTATTATTATTATTATTATTATTATTATTATTATTATTATTATTATTATTATTATTTATTGTTGTTGTTGTTGTTATTCAATTGCTTGGTTTTATAACTCACAAAAGGCAACAACACAAGCATTAAAAGAAAACAGCATTTGTGTACTCATGTCTGCCGTCATGGAAACAAGGATTAGCTTTGTGTTCCTGTGCGCAGAATGGAAACAATCTGCATGAAGATGTGTTAAGGCATTGTCTTTTGTAAATTTTCATTTGACGGGGCTTTTAGAGGCTGTGATCTTAATTAAATCTCAACTTGACTCAAATAATGCATCTGAAGACGAGCAGTGTTGCGTAACCTTGCTGAGCTGGTAAACCATAAATCATCAGCCAGCAGAATAGGAAGTCTTTTTTGTGTGTGTGTGTGTGTGTGTGTGTGTGTGTGTGTGTTGGAGGTAATGCAGTTTTGGATAAGATGCATTATATTGGCTTAAATCTCATTACTCATATTTCTGCCATGTTCTCAACCTATAAAGCTTTCAGTGTCTGTCAAAATATGAAAGGTGTGGCTGTTTCCATGAAAATTAAGTTCAAGAGAGCCTCCCAAAAATGCACCACCTTTAGCAATATTGATCATTCATCCATGCCATGAAAGCCTGCCAAGACAGCATTGCCTGGAAAGCAGTGGATTGTGTGAAATAATACCAAGGGTGAAGCAGCGTACAATACTGCAGTTTGCTCGAGATCTGTACTACTTGGAGCACTGCAGCTTCTGTAATTATTTATCGCACCGCTTTGGTGATGCTAATGCAATGGTTTTACAACAGTACACAAGAACACCGACATTCTACAGACTGGGCAGTCCCCACATGGTCCATTTTTGCAATCAAACTGACAACAGCAAGCAAGATTTATCATTTTGTGTCAGATGTAAATCTTGACTTGTAATGTTTTAGTGAACGGGCCTGTTATGGATTAAAGAAAAAAAGGATATTGCCATTACTAAATTGTCACCAAAAAATAAATAAATAAATAAATTAAAAAAAGAGGAGCATAGGAGACAAAAAGCCTTTGTTACACACCTAGACAGGTTCCTCCTAATTATAAATTAATTGTTAAACATAAAATGAGAAGGGTTAGATAAAGCAACAGTCTTTTTTTTTTTTAAATTTTTTTTTTTAATGCATAAGATACATTTGGTGTCGTTTTGGACTATATAATACACACACACACACACACAAAGAAAAAAGATAAACCAAAAATACTGAGGATTTTCACTTCATTAGTTTCTGTTTGGGGCATAAACTATTTGTCTACATGTGAACACGGAGATGAAATGAGTTCTTTCCTGTAGACCTGAAGCATTCTAAACACCTGCAGTAGCACCGTTGAGAGTGTGGGAAAGTTCTGACACCACGGGTACATTTGTTATTGTTAGCTGAAAGGCTTGGTTAGTTCTGGTAGTAGTTTGTTTGTTTTATAGAAAACAGACTCCGCTTTACTGGAAATTGTTTGTTTGTGGTTTTAAAGTTAATTAAAATGCCATGTGAGTTTTATTTTTACAGTTGCTGTCAAGCTCTTGAGTTCCCCTATAAACATATTTTGTAAATTTAAGAAAATAGGGCATTGATTATCCTGTTTGTCTTAACTATAAACCTTTTCAAATGGACTTGTATTTTACAATAGAAGGCCATTCTCAATACAGTAAAGGCAGATCAATGAAGAGACCACTTCAAGATATCTTTTTATTGCCTGCTCAAAACAGTACAGTGTTAATTTTGCAGCACATGTCACCGAAGGCTTGAAAAAATATGCAAAGCTCCAACTGGTAAGATCTTTTAATGGAGAAATATCGTACATTAAAAGCTCATATGTTCTGAGCAGCTGAGAAGTCTAGTTTTTAAAAGATAGTGTAGGCTGTGAAGCAGTTATGTTATCTGCACCAGGTTATAATGTATTTGTACATTTAAATGTACTGAACAATATGGGTTTCTTTTTTAGATTACAAAATAAGGCAGCATGATTATTAAATATATTCTCTTGGTACAATTTACACAAAAAGCAATGGAAAAAAATGATATGTATCTGCATAATGAATGGAGCTCCAGAGTGAAATTTGCTGTAATTGTTCAGGACTAAATATATAGGCTGTATTTTCTTTGCTCAGGTTTAACATCTGATGTGCCATGCAATTCTAATTGTAAGACATTTTCATCCTTTATCATCCCCTATTAAAGGAAAAAAAAAAGTCATTATTCAGATAGCTCTGAACAAGGTAAACCAACAACATCAAAAAGGTTGGCTTCTCTGATTTCTCAAGGGCTTGTTATTTTGTACTTCTCAATTCTATTTGATGTCTTGACAAAACAAGCTGACACGAGGAAGCATGCATTAGAATTCGATTTCTCCTCTAACCTGTTCCAACGCTGGCAGATGAATTTCTGTTACTATTCTGCTCTTTGCACAATTACTCTAATTGCCACAGCACTCTGAAGGAAGGTTTCATTCAGAGGTGCCTGTTTACCTTGATGTTGCCTTTGCCTTTTTCAATGTGCTTTGACCTTCAGCTTTTGGAGAGCACATTGGTTGGAGTGTGTCTTCATTAAGCGCGATTCTGTGAATTTCACCATCGTCGGAAGAGCGGCTGGTGTTTTCTCATTATAATCTAATTTACATCCTTATACTTAGCTGTGACGCAAACTTGAAGGTGGCGATGTATAAATAATCTGTATAGAATGTCTGTCTACAGGATACATATCTGTATGGCTTCTGTGCAATGTACTATTATTTGCACTAACAGTTGACAAAATCTAGTGTTTTTTTTGTTTAGTTTTTTAACCTTAAAAAACATCACGCTCTAAGTTTTTTCTTAACAGAAAGTCAACATTGTTGCAGTTGTGAACAGTATATGCTTTACCCACTCCACCTACATAGGGGAAAAAAGCAATTACTAGGTCAACAAATGTGTTACGCAAAACAGCGTACAGTAAATGGTTCATTTCCAATTATTCTTTTTTTTTCATTATCTACCCCCCTTTATGCTGCTTTTACAGTACGTGGTTTTACATAACACCCGTTATATATTAAATTATGAATATTGTTAAATACAATAGATACAGGTGTACAGGATTGTTTTGTTCAGTTTACAGCAATCAGTGGAAGATGTTAGAATAAGGACAATGTTTTTATTTGCGAAGACTTTTAGCAGAGGTTTTTTGTACATTAATTCTGGTTATAATTTTTAAACAGTTTACAAATGAGAGGAGGCCATTCGGCCCATCTTGTTCGTTTGGCTGTTAGTAGCTTATTGATCCCAGAATATATATAGCTGCAGTGGGTTTTATCTTTTTAGCATTATTTGCTTATGCAAATACATCAAGCATAAGCAGCAATCCATTTTATTATTCATCAAGACGTATTTGTGCTCGGCTCATCCTCTGTATATTATCAGTATTTGCCTTTTATAAAGTACTACAAAGTTGTTTTAAATTATAATTGAATATGTACATGTCTACTGGTTATTTATCAGCAAAAAGACCTTTGAATGTACTGTACTTTTATAACTCTGAGGAAATGCACACATATCCTAGAAATTGCATAGAGCTACAGAAGTTAAAAGATTACAGTAATTTAATAAAGGAAGCCCATCTATTTGAGTGTATACAGTTATTCTTTTGACGACAGGCCTGTACTGGTACGCCACCGTTGGTCATGCAGCAGCTGTATTTGTACTGCATTTGCCAGGTTTATGAGCAAGATGCACCTGGTTTGTGCCACACCTTGTTTGGATTCATTCAAATTCAGTCATTTATAGTATACAATGCTTTTAACTAGCTTCATTCGTCAGTGTAGGAACACTAATATTTATTTATTTAGTTTTATTTATTTATTATATATTTTTATAATGAGTGAACAACTGGTGCTTTAGATGGCAAGAGAGGAGATGCATTTTAGAGCAATTAGCCACACTGGTTTCTGTGCTGCTTCTCCTACAGTCAGCTTGCTGGGGTTTTAAAGAGCTTAGCAGAAACATTTGTGTTGGAAAACAACAGTCTTATAAATTACAATGAACATACAGTATATACATTTTAAAAGCCTATGCTAACAAGTTACGGTACAAATTTTCTGAATGTTTTTTGTTTGTTTGTTTGTTTATGTATGTATGTATTTTGAAAATAAGATGCCAACATTCACCAACATGTCTTTATTTATTTATTTATCTATTTATTTATTTTTTATAAATCGTGCTGAAAATAGAAAGCAACAGGCTAGATGTATTTATTTAGTTATTGAGATCAATTGGAGTAACACTGAGTCCATGGCTATAGTACAGTGCTTTTCCCCCACCCCCGCCGTACAACCCTGCCTGGCTGCCTTTAGCAGATTTCCAGTCATTCAACACAGGATTAAATGGTAGTAGTTATGATGATCAATAGGTTAAGAACAGTACAATCATTCTTGCTGCTAATGACCTCAGTAGTAATGGGTAATAAAGTGTGGGCTGTAATAGCCTATTGCCAGTGCTGCATAATCTTTGATGCCTAGTATTAGTTACAGCACAGGGGGGCAATAGGACAGAAGGATACAAGAACTGGTTAGGCTATTGGAAAACATTGACTGGATAGGCAGAAAAGTCACTTTACCTCTCTATACATAAAATGTGTTTGAAATGACTGTATGTTTTATTTTTTATTAATGACCACACTATCTGCAGTCTTTGCAGCTTTGGTTTCAGTAAATATTAAAACAATTAAGTAATGCATACGGTAATACACATTTACTTCTTGCAGAAGTGAAATGTATTTGGAAGGACAATGGATTATTCCTCCCCCTAGATGACTTAGGCAGGGGGTATACTGTAGTACGCTAATTCAATTTCTTGAATTTTTTTTTATTATTATTATTTTATTTTTTCACCCATACAATTGCACAGTAGTTGATATGTTGTGTAGTTGACCTTCAAAAACCATTTTTAGTTCATCAAAATTAGTGATGCTGAAAAATCAGGACATCAGTGCATAATGACTGTGAAATTAGGAATGAGACCAGGCTATACAAATGACAGGACAAACCATGTGAAAAAGTCAAGATGGACTGCTTATTAAGACATAATACTGGAGAGAATTAATATTGCATTTTCATTCTATCCATGCTGCATCATATGAATTAGAGCAGTTAAGTGCTTGAATTTCATATTGGACAACAGTCTCGTTACTTAAAAACCTGCATTAAAAATGCACAGAAACACGTTTTTAGACAGCCATGGAATACCATTACAGCAACATAAAATCTACATTTCCTATTTAACTAATTGTGCTTTTTAATCATTTATGTGTTTGTTTTAGCTTTGTGTTTCATACAGAATAAAGAACGAAGCAGCATGTGTACACACACCCTTTGTCAAAAATAAATTATGTCCCTTTGCAAATTCTAAGCTAAATTACATTTAAAATACATGCAGAATTCAAAGCAGTGTCATTAGGTATAAGCCTGAATACAATGTGTGAAACATTGGCAAAGACAGACTGTCATTTTAATGTCAGCTTTGTTATCAGAACAAGACATCATCCTTTTAGATACAGTGTACAGGTTTCTTACAAAGATGTCAATGCACAGAGACATGTTAACAGTTGCAGCTGTGAAATGCTATCAAGTTCATCTCTATAGCTGTTTGTCACTAAAATGTCACAGAAAGGGGCTGTTAATGGTATCTCGCATAATATGAAAGACTGGAGGCATCTGTGTGCTGGCTGGATCAGGAATGGAAGCTAAGCAATTAAGGACTGCAGAAACTCCCGGTCACTTTCGATGTCCTCACAAATGACTTTTTTGCCCAGTCATATCTGTTGTACAATTTAGGCTAGTTTGGTGTCCTGTAATAATGGCTTGTTTTGTATGGTGAGCTTTTAAGATGTTGCATTCATTTACACCATATATAGAAATGTGGTTTATTTCATTCTAGGATATTTGATTTATAAATGATGACCATGATGAGAGAATCGTTTTCACCAACATACAGTTTTATCACCTTGTCTATGATATAAGCTGTTAGGAAAATAAATAAATACTTTTATACAGCTCTTGACATTTCTTTTGGTGACGTACTTTTAAACATGGACTTTTTTTTGTTAATAATTTTATGGAGCAGTTGAGTTTTACCAGTTGTTTTTCATTCCAGGTTCCAGTATCAGTGGCTATGATGACACCTCAAGTGATAACTCCTCAGCAAATGCAGTTTATTCTCCAGCAGCAAGTGCTGACCCCCCAGCAGCTCCAGGGCTTGCTGCAGCAACAGCAGACGCTTATGTTACAACAGGTACGACTTGAGAACATTTCTGCGCAAGCTGGTCCACTCAACTAAATATTTAGTGGTGAAAATGTCACTTGCAGTCTTTGTGTGTTAATGACAAAGAAGCATAAAGCAAAGAAGTTTAAGAACTTCACAACAAAATCAGCTTTCAGTTCCTTTTTTTTTTTTTTTTTTTTCAAACTATAATTTTCTGGCTGTTGTTGTTTTTGATTTCATGGTAATTAACTATAACATACCTTGATAGTGCAGTAGCAAAATAAATAAAATACATTTTATTGTATTTAAATGTGTTTTTTTTGTAGTTTTTTTTTGGGGGGGGAGTATGCAATGATGTTAAATACAATATTTAAGTGATAGCATTTTTTCAGTTATCTACATGGTATTAGATCTAAAAAAAAAAACAAACAAACAAACAAACAAAAAAACACCATCATTTAAATAATTAAAATATGATACCTTCTGGCATTTTACATATTTTACATGATAAAGAAAATTTGATATTTGAATGATCTAAACAGTAGTGGAACTCTATTGCTAGATCAAATGTAGAGCCAATTAATGACTTGATTTCTTGCATTTCATTCTGCTAATCTATGATCAACCTATCACCACAGCAGCAACTCCAGGAGTTTTATAAGAAACAGCAGGAACAGGTGCATCTTCAACTTCTACAGCAACAACATGGTGGGAAACAGAGTAAAGAGGTATGCCACAATCTTACCTTCTCACACACTTGTTCACTTTAAATGGACCCGCTAAACAATGCGATATGGATGAGAAAAATATATCTCTTCTGGTCCAAATTGTAATAATCGGAACATACTGAAGTTTATTAGTTAGCTCGGGTTCTTCTCAGAGTGCTCAAAGAACTGAACTGCCCTGGTATGAAATAAATACAACTCGGCTCACTGCTTCAGCATCTGTATGTTAATAAGCAAAACAGTGTTATGTTAAATGTTTGCAGGTGCTTTCTTGGTAAACAATCAAAAAAATTAGCCATGAAAAAAAAATTAAACTAATAAAGCTTCTCAAATAATTCAGATGGAAATTGCACAGGGATAGAAAGCTTGTTTTATTGTGGGATATCACTGCAGAATGTTCTCATCTCTGTTGTATTGTCTGTTTTATTCTAGCTCAGTAGAGCTTGCTCATCACCAGCAGTTCAGTGTGTGTTAATGACTGGGAAACAGGCATCATTCTGAACAAAGAAATTATTATTGTGCGGTCAAAAGAAGTTCAAAGACGGGCAGAATTTTCAGTTTTTCTCTTCCTGGGAGCCCCAAAAAAATGCATATACATTTAGCCAAATGTTCAAAACCACACTTCAAAGTCACAGCTCTCTAATTAATGACTGCAAGTTCCAGTTTGGACAAGTTGTGGTTTGAGCTTCCATAAATCAACGTGACGGTCGTGTTTCTTAGCCTTAGATACAGCTTGTCATTGAGATGCATCTGATGTAAACACAGCAGAAAAAAGAGGGGAGTCAAACAAAGGTGCTGTTGATCAGGAGAATCGGTAAAAACCAACTTTTGAAGCGCATTGTGCATGATCACAGGAAATGGCTGTAGCCTCAAGAGGCTCTCTCCTTCTGCTGTTGCTTTTTGAATCTGATTTCTAACAGCAATCAAAAGGGAGAATAAGAATTACAGAGCGTCTTCCCTTTGGCTTACAGACAATAGCCCCCCGTTGTTTCTTTGTGCTGCTTTTATTCTAAAGACATCAAAATATAGTTTTTCTAAGATCTTTTAACTTTATATTTGAAGGCTGACAATAAAGGGCTGCCACTGCCGTTCTTATCATTTGTTCAGGGTTGTATTTTTTTCTTTCTGTTGCCACTTCTTCTTAACGTCGTCTTTGGTCTATAAAATGCAGTTTTTAATGTAAGCGCGCATGCTGGGAGAGCATGCAGGGTTCTGATCGGCTGAGACAACAGGAAAAAAGGAATATGAAGGGCACAGTCATTTGCAATTTTCAGCTTAACGACCAGCAAATATTTATTCGGGGTGCTAATGGCAGCTGCTGTTCTCCTTAACTCCCACAGGGTCATTTTTGTTTAGTAGTGCTGTCCTTAAGAAAAGGTAGTACAGCATTTAAACCTGCAGACAAACTATTCATATGCCAATTTATTATAGAGGAAAACTGTATCTTAATAAGGGACAGGTTTAAATTAATTTACTCCTCCAACTACCTTTCACTATTAACCAATATTGAGCATTTAGATATCTAAAATATTTATTGTTGTTACTGATAATGATGATAATTATAATATGAGCTAATAAACCTAATTCATTACATTAAATATGATATTCCACTTTCTTTGTATTTTGATACAGCATGTTCTAAGCAAGGAGAAACCGTTTGAGTTTCTGTTTTTGATTTCAAAATAAAATATTAAACCATTTTTTTTTTTTTTTTTTGGTTTGTTTTTAATTGGAGCATTCCAAACTGAACTTTCTTGCTCTGTTTTGTCAACACAGTCCCTCATAGCACCACAAGATCCTAAGTACACCCTGTAAATAAATGTTTACTTGTTAGACTGTATACTTTAACTTACATCCAGTGTGATCAAATAAACAGACCATGCCTTTGTTTTTTTTTGTTTTGTTTTGTTTTTTAAACAGTTACTGTTGGGTGTGCCCTTGGAAAACATTGACCTTTGACAAACACATTAGGGAGGGAGCGAAAAATGCAGTTTTATCTAGATATTTCAGCGTTTCAACACCGACTACTGACCTGACAGCAGGACTGCAGCGAGACCTTTTTTGTATGCATTCAATTGTGAGAAGTAAACAAACTGACTTGTATCCTGTGTTTGATAATTGGGTGGGGAACACCGCTTGGCAGCATGCATTGCTTTTAATTTCTTTCTTGGACAATTGGCTTGTATACTTTCGTATCCTGACTTTTTATGTGCAACATTTCCTCAATAATATGTGTTAAAAATGTAACTATTTATTGTTTCAGTTGTTACATTATAGTTGCTTTTACGTTTAATATTGGAAATAAAATAGGCATCTTTCTTATTTTAAATCCAGTTTATTCAAAGATGTTGTTTTAAATTAACACTGCATTAATGTAGGACTTGAAGCATTACTTTACAGAGTAGTGTTGTGTAACACTGACTAAATTTGTGGTATGGTCTAACAGTGCGTTTATGATTTGTATAATCAAAGCATAGTCCTAGTCAGGTCGTCACGGCACAGTTGCAGTTCTTGGAGGGTTAAATTAGTTTCCACTATTGTTAGCCATCATCTTGATAAGATCTTACAATTGTTATGATTCTTGGTAGATTGGGGATATTAGATAACTTCCTTCTGTTTATTATGCTTGTAACACTCTGATAATTATTAGAGGAAATCTATGTTTAACAATTCCCCATGCTAGGCAAAAAAAAAAAAGGTTTAACAAAGATCTGCTTCACCCAACTCCTTACACAGCAAAGATGAATGGAAAGAGTCTTATACCTGGATTTCACAGCCATTTAAGATGATAAATCCACATAAATATGTGTCAAGTGTACATTAGGAAAAATATGTGAATGGATGGATGTTAGGAATGTTTGTTTTTATGAAAGCTTTTAACTTCTGAATGCGTTGTTGAATTAGATTTATATAGAGCTATTTATTTTTTTATTTATTTTTTTAAACCCTTTCTGCCAAACCCACCTGCTGTGTATTAATAGATCCCTGACATTGGTGTGATTTTAGGCAAACACCCTTCTATTTATTTTTTTTTTGTTTTTATTAACTTTACTTGAGTGGATTTTTTTTAATGGCTAAAAGTCATGTCAATTGTTAAAGCATAGAGAAACTAAAGGAAATTCAAGCCTGCCCTGCATAGTAAACACTAACATTCAGTCACATGTTGTTTGCTGAATTATGAATGTGTATAATTAAAATTCTGTGGCTGTTTCTATGAATGATTTACAGTGTTATTTCATGGTTTGTCACTGCTAATTAACAACATATGATGAAGTTTTTTTTTTGTTTTTTTTGTTTTTTTAAATTGTAAGTCTCAATAACAACAATAATAATAGACACTAATTAACAGGGGTTGAAGGTTTCACTAAACAGTACTTGACTTAATGTGGCGACAAAGGGTAACACATATATTTTTAAATGTAACGACACATTCCTGTAAAAATGTAATGTTTTTGTGTTTGATCAGCAACAGGTAGCCGCTCAGCAACTGGCCTTCCAGCAGCAGCTTCTGCAGGTTCAGCAGCTTCAGCAGCAGCACCTCCTGAACCTCCAGCGGCAAGGCCTGCTTACCATCCAGCCAGGCCAGGCTTCCCTTCCCGTACACCAGCTGACTCAAGGCAAGCACCCCCATCACTTCTGCCATGTCAACTAATACAATATGCACTCCAGGATTACTGCACGGCACATGCTGGTTTTTATTTTGTTTATTGTTGTAGAACGTACAACATAGAAGGAGGCAAAAACAAACAGTACAGGTTAGGAATGCAGGCTCCACTGGCCCCACCCAAGATAAATGTGACCTAGAGGTTTTTCTAGTATTTTTATTCTTTTTTTATAGCAGTGTTTCAACTGCCTTGTTTAGGTACAAGCTAAGATGGTTCCTGTTGAGGCTTATTGAGCCCCCTCATTTAAAAATAATCTTTCCCACCGGTTTGAGCTCCTGCATCAACATTTTGACCCATGTGTGCTTACTCAGACTACATGAGAGTGCTTGACTAATTGTTCTCTATAAGAATTAAATGAACACACTTGTAGGGGGAATAGAGGACATTGTGTATTACACTGTAATACGTCAAGTAATTGTGTAGTTTGTATAATTACATTTGCAATTGCAGGACAGTGTAATTAATAAATACCAAAAAGTTGTTTATTATGTTAAATGTGGTTTATTTAGTAGTTGAACCTGACTATTCAGAACATCAGAGTAAATGTAAGGCTCATTTACTTTATTATTTTTACCTTTTGGAAAATGATTATTTATTTATTTTTAAAATGGGATTATCTTGCTTAAATGCACCTTGTCTTTTTTCCATAGCTTTATCTATCAGGCTAGATGCCATTGAAAGCAGCTGTTCTTAAACCAGATCCAGAAAGGATTGGCTACCTTGTCTTTATTTGCTCTGAGACATACCACCCAGGAGTTTTTTTTTTTTATATATAGTGAGGTTCATTACTGAAGAACATCAGTTAAGTTGTCCAAAAGAGGGCACTGGGACAGTGACAAGACAAATTTGTTAGCAATATGAAAGCAAAGAATGTGGCGATGCATGAAGTGTAATCCATATAGCAACACATCAGGGACACCGGTAGGTAATACAGGCCTTGTGTCATTGATTGATTTGGCTAGCTGTGTGGTATGGATAATAGTTCCTGTAGCATTAGGAAGGAACATATTTTAAGCCTAAGGGGTGCCTATCAGTATGCCAGTGATTACAGAAATATAAACAGAGGTGCTCCAAAGGTCTGCTTCTGATGGAACAATAAACTAACAGTGGTGTCATCATTCCCTGTGGAACTAGGGCTCCATGAAAAGTAACTTCAGAGTTTAAAGAGGCAGGGATACAAGGTAATTTTTTTTTTATTCCAAGGATGATGGCCCTCAATTGATGTCATTATGAACCTTAAATCAACTTTCTGCTTGCTTGAACATGGTCACCTGGGTATGGAGGTTCAAGGACAGAAAAAGGTTGAAGAACTCTGCTTGTCTTTGAGCCAGAACTACCTGGGGTTGTGAAATTGAGTTCTGAAAGCAGTAATCAATCAACTGTCCCAACAACATACATTTTTTAAAACGGTGTCTGTATTTTCAACCTATAATGAGGAGAATAGTTGTTTTGATAAATGAAAAGATAAACCAATGCTGTATTAAAAAAAAAAAACATAAAAAGACTATATACTACTATATGCTTCTTCAGAGCTCCTTTTTCCATTTCTGTCTACCCTAATAATCAGATGACCTATTGTGCTAGTCAAATCCATGTTGTTTTCATCAATAACGTTTGTGTTAAATGGATTTTTTTTTCTTCTAATAAATATAAAATGTAACAAGTGAGTTAAATGTATTAAAATATTCAGCATTTTTAATTAGCTTTGATAAGAAAAATGTACTGTACAGCCCAGCCCAAAACAAAATAAAATACAAATTATATATTTGTAAGACAGTAAAGGGGCACATTGACTTACATGGTCTCATCTTATTCTGTAATCACCAGAGACGTCTGTTCACCGTTGTTTCATCTGAGTAAATAGTGGTGTTGAGGTCACCATAATTGTCAGGCAGTTGTTAGTGTGCAGGTAGTCCCATCAAGCATGTTGGCTAAAAATACATTGCACACTGTCACTTTGCAAGGTGTTGCAAAATGATCGTTCGGATGCAGTAAAACAGGACTTTGGCTTGTGTAGTGACCTTCTCCTTGGTGTAATGTTCTATAGTAACTTCAATTTTAAGATTATAATCAGTGTAACATGTAACATTTAAAGTGGAGAAGAATACAATTAATTTGCATGAACTAAATAGGTATTGTTAATTACAAAATGTTTCTGGCATTTGATATGTTAAATATGCATTTATTATAGTTGTCAGTAACATACACTTTAAAATGAATGAAAGCTAGCATGCATGTAAGAACGTGGAAAGGTTATTGATTTGTTCTGCAATCATTTACTGCTCTTTGAAATGCAAACGATCTGCTGTGAATATACAGCAATCCCATTAGACTCACTTCACAGTTCTTGGCCACTTAGGCTCTCTTGAGTCCATTGCCTCATTAGACCAATGTTCTCCATTACGAGCATAATTAAAATCTTTAGTAGCTTATCAAATTAAAAATATTTTTTTGCTGATCGCATTGAGATCCTCATCTCACTGTTATTTTCAACAACATGAATACATTAAGCCTAAGCACTTTACTTGATGTAGTGTGTTTTTGTTTGATATCAAAAGGAAAACCTCAAATGCAATTCATCTTAATACACTTCCAAGATGCAAATACAGCACAAACCAGTGAATTCAATGCATGCAACCACACCTAATGTGCACAGTTTACAGTTGTAACAAAATAGTTTAACATAAATGTGCCAATAGTTGAGCTACAGTATGCTGTGGCATGCATGAAATGAATATATTGTTTATGTGTTATCGCTTTGTCTTGTGGATCCTATTCTCTTCTGTTATGGAGCTATAAGCCTACAAAACATCTTTATCAGAGATGTATTGTAACCTCTTCTTTGTGAATAAGCAAGCCATGCTTTACAAATAGAGAATCATCTATCTATTGGTAGTATTGTTAACAATTGTTGTTATTATCCTTCATCATCCAGGAGTAAGCAAACAATACCCCTGTCTGCACAAACATAATTATACATGCAAAAGTAGTGTGATAATTGTGGATTTTGTTAGCTAGCTTTGCAATATAATATGTTTATCTAAAATGGTAAATTATTTATTTTGGATGTTAAATGGGTCACAATTCTGGGATTTGTAAACAGACAAGCTCTGATTACACAGGGAAATAAAAAAACAAAGTGTTGCGAGTGCATTACACCATAGTAAAGTATTTTCCAATGAACACTTGGCTTAGTTGGATTAGCTGTTAATTGATTTAATTATCCAATGTGTTTGTTTCAGGCATGATTCCAGCAGACGTGCAGCAGCTCTGGAAAGAGGTAACTGGAGGTAAAGATGAAAACACAACAAATAACCACGGAAGCCTGGACCTGTCCACTGGCTCCATCCACTCACCTGCTCCCCTGAAGAATTCGTTAATAGTAAACCATCATGCTTCAACAAATGGACAACATGTGGGCAACACTCCCAAAAGAGAATGGTATGTACAGCTCATTTCCCTTAATTCATGCTACAGGATCCAAACATATTGTGCAACTATGTATCTGCTGCACAAAGACTCTTCTGTTCCAAGCAAGCACGGTAGATGTTCGAAAATCAGTGATTTGCTGTTCTTTTAAGGAAAACCATGTATTTCTCATAACACGTTTACTTTGTTTTTCTTGTTTCATGAAGTGATCTTTGAACTAAAAGCCTTAAGGCAGAATGATCTCACTGTGCGGCATCTGACTTGTGTTTTCAATGCTCAAAAGCTCTATGTCATTATGAAAACAGTGCAAATGAAAACATGTTTAGCCCTTTAAACCATCAAACGTCAAAGGTAAGGAAGGGTTCACAGATGTAGGATCTCCTTTCGAAATATGGCTGTGGATCAGGAGGAGGAAGTAGCAAAATGGGTTTAAGAATTTGTTAATCAAACAATATTCAAGCAATTCTATACAAAAACATAAATGTTAATGTGCAAGTGATATAGATACTATTTAAAATGCATGTTAATATACACTCATTCTTTTTGAAACAGGAATTGACTTTGCATTTCTGTTTTGTTTTGTCTACACTGGTGAAATTAGTAAGCATAATGCGCAATCAGAAGTACTGTAGTCATACAATTTCAAATTTGTTATGGCATTCTGAGGTTTAAATATCATTCCGGCTTCTGTAAATTACATTTATCATATGGTGGGTCTTTAAAATGCATTTGCTACAGTAGATAGAAACACATCAGAACAGAGTGCATACTTTAGGGCAGGGGAATTCATAGACACAATGGTGAAACCCACAACCAAGGCAACAGTCTGTGGATGTAATATTATCAAAGACCTAGAGGTTGACCATGATTACAGGAAGACCCAAGCATAATGTTATGTGTCATGACAATGTTACACTGATTTGCTTAAGTCATTGCCTATGGGTGTTATCAAAGACACCCTCAGGAAGTGTGAATTGCCACACCAGGGTAAAAAACCAGCATTACAAAAGATGTATGGATTAATGTTGTTTCCTTCACCTTCAAACGAGGATCTCAGATGTAAAATGTAATCCAGAAAACAGGCAGATAAAAAAATGACTGATTTGCTTTCAGTACTTGCAGTTGATCACAAGAGAAAACACTGTTTTAACAAATTAAAAATAACAAATTGGGTACCCTTTTTAAATAAAGCATTATTATTCCTCAATATTCTAAAATGTCTTTATTTAGGATAATATTTTTTTCAAGCATTTGGTAATTTCATGAGTGTGAGGGGGGCAGTGTCTTCAGTAAGGGCATTAGTTCCAAAAATAATTTGAAGTACAATAGATAGATTAAAATACTGAATTGCACTTGTTGTGCTTATTTTGTAAAGCATTACAGGTTCTTATATTGAGCAGCAGTGGCAACATTAAAACATGTTTAATATGGTCTCTGAGATCGTTCACTGTCCACACAATAGAATTGGTCTTAGAAACTAAGATGTGTTTATTACAGTGGAGTGTGTGCGTCTCTGTTAATAGGATGCTGCTTCAATTGAAATAGAACCAAGTTCTTTTAAATAGCATGCAGGTGTTCAAAGTATATTATTGACACGAGCAATTTATGTGATATGGTCCTAAATTAATCAAATTTTGAATAACCCGTTTAATAATATGTTACACATTTAATTACACTGCTTACATTTATCCAGTAATTGATGGAGTTTTACAGTTCTTATATATTTTTGTACAGCAGTAACAGTTCAGTTCTGATGCTTTTTTCTCTTCTTCTAATAGACTCATTCATTTACAGTAGAGCTAAGCACCATGTAGTTGGTTTCATGTGTCATATAAAATGTGGTCAGGCACTGAGACGCCTGCAACTAAAACCTTAAGTGCATCCACAGGCACTTGCAATTTTGTCTTCCCTTCTGAAAGGAGAAGAAACTCAACCATGTTGCTGAAACATATGCTAGCATCTCCAATTAATTCAATATAGTATGATAATTGACAGTTCAAATGTATATTACATATTTCACTTAAAAATAATGAAATAATAATAGTAATAATATCTTGTTATATAGGTTCAGTGCCATAAATTGACAACAGTACACGTTTGAGTGGCTAGGCGTATTTCCCAATCAGTGTTACTGGAGAGGAGCTTAGCAGCATCCCTACTTGAACTTGTCCCACATTCTACCCAGCATCCATCAGCAACAGCAGCTATGGGGTTTGGAGCACAGCAATCTGTTAAAGAGATAAATAATCTGATTTGGCACGACACTCCTGCTCTCCCCTTTAATTTGTCTTCTACAAGGAAAATTATAATGAAATCATTCAGGGTAAACCCTTGAGTGTAGGGGAGGAAAAACACTGTTTGGTGGAGAGTGCCAATTGAGACCAACATCCCTGTTGTGGTGTGAAGGGATATTTATCAATATTCAGAGCTAAAGGATATTATAGTGCGATTTGTGAAGAGGATGCCAAAGCTCAAATCAAGGCTTGTTAAGATCCATTCCCTGTGTGATTGTTGGGCATTCAGTAACATTGAAATTCATTGCTCACTGTGTTTTACATGCTTTGATTTTATTCAGCTGATTTAATTTTCTTTTATGGTTTCAACTGAAAAACACTTTTTTGTTTAAGATAGACATATATCTTAAAGGTTATACACAAGCAAGGGCTAAACGTTGCATTATAAATTCAATGTCAGTTTTGAAAGTATGCATGTATAATTTTAAAGTGATATTTCTGATGGCACCGTTTTCCATATTGTTGTAACAAGATCATTTTAACTCATCCCTGGGGCTGTGAGATAATAATAGGAACCTGACAGTTCCTGAGTAAGAATGCGTGAATTTAACTATGTTAGAGAATTTGAAAATGTTTAAATTAATTTAAGTGTTGCCTTTGAGGTTGAGGTGAAAAAAGGCTGCGAAGGATTTACCATTTCATAGTTCTCTTATTACACTAATGTAGATCATTTTATGTAATTTTTGTAATTTACTACTGTTTAGTCATTTGCTATTTAAAAGGGCACATCTGCCTTATTCTGAGCTCTGTGCACAATAAATCCCAGTACACTCAACAATTCAATATCTTATTAATGTAGAATTAACCAACATGCCTACTTGGGAAGAATTAAAAGAAATCTTTTAAATTACACAAAAACAGAACAATGTCCATCAGTTGGGACATTTCCATGTTAAAAATTCATTAGAATGGATCTTCCACATCTATGTATTAGCTGTACCAAAACAGAGGTCTTAATGTGTATGCATAATTCATAATTATATATATATATATATATATATATATATATATATAATCTTGAAAAAGACATGTTAACCACATTCATGAATGCTCCACTGCTTTCTAATTGCAATGCAATTATCACTTGTTATGAAAAATCAGAACTTTTAAGCAAGCAATTATAGTACAGAAAAAGCTGTGATGACCCTTAAAATGTAATACTGTAGGTACAGCTTTGCCTAAATCAACAAATTGAGATTTTAATCTGTACAGTTATTTTATGCAGCTGAATTGGCACATCAAAATAAAATAGAACAATTTAATTTAGCAGTTCTAACATATATGGTGTTTATACATTAAACGTGGTTCAGAAATGTTGAGCAGAGCTCTTCCCTTAAAAAAAAAAAATATGTAGATACTTAGCATAAACATACATGACCACAGGAAAAAAAAATACATATTTAGTGAAGGTTTATAACAGGTCTTTTAAAATGTTTTAGGAAATACATTTGGTGTCTTTTTGTTTTCACTATTGTAAGAATGATGAACTACACGTTCATGGGTTGTGAATTCTATCAGAAGCACAGAGCTTCTAAAGCACAGGTGGTACCTATATAGGACAGTCCCCCAGGCACTTGTAGCTGAGAGTCATACAGCTTGTTCAGTTTCTAAGTCCATATGGCAGTCTGTCCCATTCATACAGGCACTGTAGATGTGCCTGCAGCTGCAGAGGCTAGTGTAGTGTGAAAGTTCCATTTAACTCTCAGTGTTCCCTATTGAAGAATGGAACCGCTGAAAGTTGCAATTGCTTATTCAGGTTACGTGAATGTGGGTTTTTTTTTGGGGGGGGGGGGGGGTCTAAGTAATAAAAGCATTGTCTGTGGAAGTCATGGGTGATCCTCATGATGCACACTATTTATTTTTGTTTATTGAAATTGTATTTCTTTAATGTGTTTTAAATATATATATATATATATATATATATATATATATATATATATATATATATATATATATTATATATATATATATATGGTAACAATGCTAGAAGTTTGACAACGTAACAGAAAATAATTTAAAAAAAAACGCAATTTTGAATTTAGCAAATTGTCTTTTTTTTAGTTAGCAATAGTCTTTTTGTAGTGTCTTAGGCAGATTATGGTTGGAATAAGTGTGGATAATATTGGTCATAGTATTTTATTACTATTCTGTAGATAAAATAGTTAGAATTACACTCAAATTTCAACCAATTATATATTTTTGGTTAATTATGAATAACAAATGCTAATAACTAAAACAAGAACAGAGATAAACCTATACTTTCTATTGTTTGTCTTCATGTTTTTTTCAATATATTTTCCACTAATGTAAAATATTTAGCTTACGTTAGCCAGATGGATGTCTGGAAGATAATGTATTTACTCTCGAAGCAATCATTTGTCCTAAACTCAATCCCACAGGGTACATTTTTGGGATATGGTTCATCGGTCAGTTCAACATTTCCCTGAGCACCACATGGTCTGGATCTAAGTGTCTCATGACTTGGATCAGTGCAGCTAAATCATTACATATTGATTGGAATCCTCCTGAAGGGTTAACCCTTTGTGTTCATGAGGATACTTTGCAGACACACTCAAAGACATACAGTACAAACATTTTTAATCATAGGTCATGCCCCACAACTGTGGCAAAATGAGTTCCTACCACGATGTGTGTAATATGTGGAGACCTTATTCTATGATTTTTCTTTTTGTCGCATTATATTACACGTGGTTTTAATTCCAAAGCGTGCACATTTTTTAAGGTTTAAATTTTTATGCAAAAAGCAATTGAGTTTTAACATTTACTTCAGTCCTGAACTACTGCTGGTGTATTCTAATAACCGGTATGTTGTTTTTTAATTTGCTCTTTCTATCGGATATTAATTATGATGTCCAAATGACTACAGCCTTTACTCGTTATCAAAGAATGTTTGGAGACACTGAGCCCCCAAAATATAATTTCTGTATCTTTATTTATTTTGTTTAACTTGGCACTCTACTTTAACATTTACTACAAGAAGTTGACCTTACAAAATACAATATATTGTACTAAAATGGTTGTGTTTTGTTTTTTCCCCCTTCATCATAAGCTTATCCAACGAAGATAACCCACACAGCCACCCTCTGTATGGGCATGGTGTATGCAAATGGCCTGGCTGTGAAACAATATGTGAAGATTTCCAATCATTCCTTAAGTAAGTAACTTTGCAAAGATCTCTCTTTTCTTTTAAAATAGGATTGCATATGTCAAAAGCATCCTTTTAATTACATTGCATGGTGAAGCAGCCATCTGATTTACTTAGAAAACAGTAATATTTAAGTTTTAGTGATTTAATATAAACTGTGTTTTTAACAGTTCTATTAAAGCTTGTGATTTATTCCTGGTAAACCAAATAACATATCAGATTTTTTGCTCAGCTGTGGTGCCACTGCTGTGTTTGCTCCCAGACTGAGGTACACCGCAGGGCCCCCTGACTCTTAAGCTAAATATGGTACCCATGGTGATCTGTGTGTTTCTACCAAACAAACAAACAAGAGGATGTTTATCATTGCCAACAGATATGCTAGACGCTGTGCATGTTTGTCCATGTTAAATTCCGGAATATGGTACAGCTTTCGTACATAAACCAAGTTCTCTCTGCATTCATTTTTTGTGGTTGTAGTAAAAGTAACGGATTGCTTACAAAACACACCCAAACCAGATCAGTTATTATATTCCTTTTTCTAATCAATTATATTTTTGTCCATTCTGCAATAATGCCTCCTCCATATGCCAAATCATTTTACCCACAATAGTTGAACTTGGTGTGTGTGATGTAATTTTAGATTATTTTAATTATTATTCTGTTGTCTAAACCTCTCATTGAGGATCTTTTTAGATTGCATCGGCAGTTGTTTTTAAATCTGAAAGGAATTAAACCTTTGAGTATTCTGTTTAATGTTCTTGTTTAAAAAAGAAAAAAAAAGTGCACAGTATAATGTTTTTACAAGTGTTTTTATCATGGCAACATCTTGTTTACTTTAGTTGCCTGCCTAAACTACTTGGAACATGTTAAGAAAACATTTCAAGAAAATCTCTACAAAGAGGCCTTTGTTTCACAGTTACTGTGAGGCTGTACAGCACACAAAGGTGTTAACTTTCAACCCCTTAAGCACTTCCACATGAAACTTTAAGGTCTATGTTTGGGGGGGGGGGGGGGGGGTTGTAATGCAAATCAGGTATAGCCTAATACATATTGAAACAGGCCGGAAATCACACCATTGATTTAAAACAAATTAATGTATATATGTCAAAGTAGATCATGTCAAAGTCATCTGTTGTCAACAGAACCATTTTTCTTTAAACACAGGGGAAAGTGAGAAGGGACTCTTAATGTCAACCAGATTTAAGTTATACTGTAGATGCCAATAATAATAACAGAATCAAGACAATGTTATTTTTTTAAACTACATACATAATGATTTTTTTTTTTTTAATGAAAACATTGCATACCTTTACTAACCCATCTTGACAAACAGAAGACCAAATCCTATTCTTGTTCATTACGTTGCTTTTTCCCCAGCATTTATAACCACGAGGTTCAGGTTTTTAAAGCTAGAACATTTTATTGTGATCAAATACCTTGTCAGTGTCCTATAGTAGTCCAACATAAACTAGTTTAAATGTGTTAATTTAGTTTAAAACCTTTATGTTCTATAACTTTACTTGTAAAAACAGTTGTATAAAAAGTTGTAGGAGTTTTTTTTTTGTTAGACTATATTAATAAGAAAAAAACAGATTGTAGACAAATTGTAGTTGCATGGGTGTAACTTTCAAGTTTAAGATCTATACTGGAGCCAGGTGTTGTCCTTGGTAATTGTTAATCTGTTTTTGAAGTACAGCCTGTAGGGCAAACTACAACCTTGTTTCAAACTTGCATGTACACTGCTAAACACTGCCTGTATACCAGGATTGCAGAAGAGATGAATTATTTTATTTTGTTTTTTAAGTACAGTAGGTATCAGAGGTAGCAATTTGGCCCCTGGTAATAAAATGGGTAAAAGAGCCTTAACATTGCAAATGCTTTTTTATTACAGGTATTTTAGAAATGTGGAACCAGAAATTATGACCTGGCAACTAAAAAAAAAAGTTATTATAACCCCAAATGTTTAGGTTAATCAGTGTTGGATTTTGGCCAAGAGGAGGGATGAGATCATCCATAACCACTAGTCCAAAAATAAAAAATAAAAAATAGAAAAGTAGGCAAATCTTTTGAACTTTATCATTTTTATTTTGTGTATGTGTGTGTTTTCTTCAAATTCTCTTCATGTGGATTGTGTTCCACAGGCCAAAACAAACCTAAGACAATCCCTAAATGAAACATAATTGACTTGTTTCAGATTTCAGCTGAAGTTCCTGTGTAGCCCTCACAACAGAGTCTGTAATAATGTGTCACTTACGTCTGTAATTTTATTTTACACTTGGTTCTCTTGGAATAGTAGCCCATCAGGAAATGCCATACTTACAGATGTAATCTACTGTGGTGGTCTTAATTTTTTCTGCAGCGAGTCTAGGAAGTAGATGCTGGTTACATTGAGGATTTTTTTTCCCTATACTTTAGAAGAAAATGTAAAATGTAATACTTTTATTACAAACATAACAGTATCGATTTTTACTCTGTTACATTTAGGTTTTGAAATTGGGATATATTTTCCAGAATTAAATGCATAGTTTAATCCAATACAAATAATCAAATATTCATACAGTGGTACCCACTTGTGGCATTTTCCATTAGTCCCATTA
>NC_054556.1:7553276-7558276 GCF_017654505.1 Polyodon spathula | reverse complement strand
TACCTGTTCACTGTTGAGTTAGGAGTTCGAATTGGTTCCTGGCAGGGTGGATATGAGCATTACATAGCATACCGTAGGCTATATACTCCAGTTTTTATTTAATTGTTTTTTGGAGAGAGAAAATTCCATGTTAATGTTGCAAAATGAAATGATACCTGCTTAAAATACCTTCAATTATATTTGCATTTGCTTCTAGTTTTTCATCTTTAAATAAACGCTGTGGTAAATAAACATATTCTGCATGTATATCACCACACACAACATGGGATACAGCAAAGGTAAAGTAATGTGTATCTTTTAAACACTACAGGATAATCATTTTCCCGTGAATCCAGTTAGGCTACCTCCTGTAAAAGAGGTTTAGAATGAGTTGGAAGGGTGAAAGTATGAACATTTTAAACAGTACCATACTCTACATAATTAGTAAGGTATCTAGAAACTTCAAAGACAAACAAAAGGTTTAAAAAGAGAATAAATACGTTTAAACAGATCGTATCTTACAGTCTGCTATTCATCATTCGGCATGTTGCATGTTTAAGGTGTGGTAACCTATTTATGAAGATGTTTTCCAAACCTCTACAGCTTAAGGTGTTAAGTGTTGTGTCAATAGCAATGTGTGGCACAGTGACATGTTTGTATTTATACATGTAATCATTTGGTCTACCTTTGTTACTCATCAATATGTGTGTTTTCCCTGCAAGTGTAAAGCTATTAAAAGGAAATATTGAAGATGTAGGAGTTTTAAGCACAAGAACAGATTTTGGTTTTTTTTTTTGCTGTAGATACTCCTAATTTACAGTCCCATCTTGAAGTTTCGTATTTTTGTTAAGTTCATTTCAGTATGTTGTGTGGTGCTAGTTCAGGGATCATTTTGCACTTACTCATTTACTTTAACAGCAATTGGAAAATACTGGAAAATAAACAAACTATGCACAATTTGATCAAATTGTATAAAGTAACATGGTTATGGATATTATGAATTCCTTTTTATCTTCCATTAGCTTCCGTTTGTATATCAGCAATGGTTTTTAATGCCACAGATTTTAATGGCACACAAAAAAAAAAAAAATACTGCTAATTAAAATTGCACTTGAAATGAGGTTGATTAGCCTATCATTATAAATTCTTTTATGCCTTTTAGCAGGCTTCAGCAATTCTAAAAAAAGGCTATGTGTTATCCCATTAACACAGGAGGACGAACTCTGGCGAGAATTTAATTATATTTTTATATCAATATATATATATATATATATATATAATATATATATATATATATATATATATATAATATCTATATATATATATTCAAACATATAGCTTAACAGTTCTGTCAGTTGACCTTTTGCTGTACATAATTAAGAAGAGTATTTTGTTTATTTTTCTGCAGCAGCTTTGAGAAGCAAGGCCAGTATAATTAGATCACCACTTACCATTTAATTAATTTTTGTCTGAAGTCTCATTCCATCTTTGAATTGCAATGAACCTAAAACGCTACAGAAACAAACAAAAGACTCTTCCTATTATTGAAATAGCAGCGCTGCTATTGTATGTTTGTATCCTGCAACATTGATTTGGTGAGTGAAAGACAGTAATCCACCCTACAAAAATAACAGTAATGGACTGTACTGAATGCAGGTTGTTTTTACAGTTGAAAATAATTGGTCCTTAAGATTGCTATGTTATTAATTAATTTCTTGCAAACAATTTAATTTCAATTTAAAAATATTTATGGTTGTACTTTTTTTGCAGTGACTTTTAACCCTGTTATAATTTTTAGCTGGGGAAAAAACATTTCTGGAAAATATAAATATAAAAAAGTAGAGAGAAAAATTTGTATTGATACTACAGTACGAGTATTTTTAAGTTATCTTGTCTGTGAAATGAACACTATCCCAACAAAGAATATTCACAAGCCTTAGCTAACTGGGTCATGAACATGACAGTAGGCAAGGGTTAGGTGTTAAACATGGGCTTTTCACTTTCACCCGAGTCCCTCTCCCTCTATTGTCAGAGAAGAGGGAATATATTCAGCCTAAACAGATGCCATTATATATAAAAAAAAAAATAGAAGAGCGGCAACTGATACCTCCAAAGCAATTGACAGCATTGACATTTCATTAATTTGTTAGCTCAGTCCACCCATGATTGTCAAAGATGATACGCCTTCTGCCCACAATCCTAGTGTTTTGCTCTCCATCCTCACAGGCTGCAGTCATGTTTAATTTGAAAACTGGGCTCCTTCGGCAAATTAGCAATTAGAACAATTTTGTGGGAATATGTATATGTGTCATTAGTTTTCCTGCAAATTAATAGTGGGAGCAGAGGTCAGGCTAAAATTTTCCACTTGACTGCAGCTTCTCTGTTGAGATTTGGCACTTTGTTTGGAATGGCCACAGCTGCTTGCAGACATAGTATACCTTTGGAGCACTCTTTTAATTAGTTTACCTTGTAGACATTATTACTAATATTCTGCCTCTCCCCTTGAAAAAAAAAAAAATTACTCTTTCCACAAAATATTCCACAGACATCTTGCACCACTGTAGACTGATGACGGGGTCATTCAGATACAGCATTTAATCATTAGATCACCTCCATAAGCATCTCCTAATTAGAGTCCTTACAAAACAATTTCATCTTGTAATTAGCTGAGATTGGCTGCTTCCTCTGTAACTTATTAGTGGCAGCCCAGCGGTAGGTGCGAAGCACACTGTCATTTGTCAAGCCTGTTAAAGATTACCCTTTCTTTGCTCTTCTCCTTTTTCATTTCCTATTGTTGTTGTAACAAACATCCAAGGACTAAAAAAGGAAGTCCAGAAGTGTAGCCTATACAGCAGTGGATCAGAACGACAGTTCATCGTGGCTGTAATCTGAAAACAAAACCGTTTACTGTGATATGCTTAACAAAAAAGAGACTACGGCTCTCAAACGTAGTGTAGTCATGTCAAATCATTCTTCACCTGGGCAGTGTACTGCATGATGATACCAGCTGATCAGTTTGCTTTCAATCTGTTATTATATATTTTATTGTGTTGATTGCAGCTGAATCTGGTATCCAATGCCACTCTCTCCAAAACGGTTTCTGAAGCGTCACCACAGAGTTTACCTCACACCCCTACCACGCCGACTGCCCCCCTCACTTCCATCAACCAGGGACTTTCAGTAATCACACCAACGAGCATGCACAGCACGGGCCCATACAGAAGGCGATATTCAGAGAAATACAATATGCCCATCTCTCCAGGTACTACTTCATCATTTTACAGAAGTCATGTCTTTTTTTTTTTTTTTTTAAAACAGCAATAGTGAAAGCCTCATCAAGACCAGAACTGTGTTTTATTTAGAATATATTCTGGTTAAGAAAAAAAAAAAAGTATGAACAAGCCTTAAAATGTTAAATATACAGAAATGTCAAGGGTCCTCTGTGGCTTATCCAGAGTGCAGGCTGTCAAGTGAGGTCGCTAGTTGAGCTTCAATCCTCGTGATTGGTTGAACTAGTGAGGCATCATTGAAACTGTGCATTTCAAATTCGGCTGAAAAACAAGTAAAATGACTGCAGTATAACAAGATGAAAGTTTGTAAATATCTTTAACACTACGTCTGTATAGTTTCCAATGTTAAGAATATGTAGACTGCAGTGATGTTTATATGTCCTTTAATCAGAAGTTATAATGTATTTGTAGCAGATATACTGTGGCATCAGTTCCATAGTTAAGTATTAGACCAATCTATTAAGATTTATTCAGACTATACATTGGTGTGAATTTTTATGTGTCACATGGTTTTTCGATTAAATCACATGGTATTTAAATATTATATCGTTGTTAACAGATCTTTCACAGAACAAAGAGTTTTACATGAATGCTGAAGTGAGACCTCCATTTACATATGCTTCCTTAATAAGACAGGTAAGGAGATCTATGTTTTGTATGTTCATAGGTTGCATATTGAGGCAAAAAAATATATATTTATCACAGAATGTTATATGCATCTGTTCCCAGTATGTTTAGCCATGCACAGGTGTGTGTGTGTGTGTGTGTGTGTGTGTTAAACACTGTTTATTACATATACAGTTTTCACAAATCGCAGTAGATGAAATGAACCCTTACCATATCCAAATGAGCAAAGGCATATAACGAACTACAGTTGCAATATATAACAATTTCTTTTGATTCTTACAATAGAATGCGATTCTTATGAAATTCATTTCACACAACAGTGGGAATTAACCTGCTTTAAAGATGGCAAGTCAGTTATCACAAACTGCAGTAATCTCAGCTCTCTTGAATTAATCTGAGCTCTAAATAATTACTCTGCTTTAATCTGGTTGTGAAATATCTTAGGTTTTCTTCATTAAGTAGAAAAATGTAAAATTTATTACTGACAAATTGAAGCATCTGGTAAGCAAATACAACTGCATGGTTTTTGGCCTTTGCATTTGCAACTAGCATTGACTGGGAATTTATCCTGATTTACATTTATATTTTGTATTTTACATTGTACACATGATTTATTTGTATTATATGGGCAAACATATGTGGTATATTCTTTTATTTCTAGGGAATTCTTGAATCTCCTGAAAAGCAGCTAACACTAAACGAAATCTACAATTGGTTCACGCGAATGTTTGCATATTTCAGGCGGAATGCAGCTACGTGGAAGGTAATTAAAATGTTAAGATACAACTTTAAGGAAGAGTCATATTTTTTGTGGTTTATTAATTGGTAGAAAATAAATGCTGTATATTTTGTAGTCAAGAAAGAGCTGTTGTTTCCTGAAAGGCTTGTTACCGGTAGGTTATCTGAACTACCCAGCATTCTCTGCCTCGTTTCAGCTTAACAGTGACATACAGTTCATGTTCACCCAGACAAAGGATTCATTCATCCTGGATTGACAACAAGCTCATCGTGTTTACAGCTGCCAACCAGCCACTCCTTCTGTGTCAAATAATGATATCAACAAAATTAGTCTGTTTTAGTCAAATTTCCTAATACAAATAAATC